>NC_139723.1:52172347-52219847 GCF_964211835.1 Anser anser
AACCTCTGATCAGAACTGTCTTTCACGTTCTTCTTTGGAGTACTGTTCCTGCCGCCATCATCTTCACTACTTTTAAAAAGTATCTCTACAAGAGAATAAATAATACATCTCTAGCAGAGAATAAATAATACACTGTGACACCTAGCATTTCACTAAAACAATATCTAGACATTTTAAGGAAATGCATTCTTCTGCAATTATTTATAATACAGTCTATTTTCTTGACAAGCGTTTTGGTCAGTTTTTAAAGAGTGACCTCCTTTCAAAGTGTTCTGTCACATACTTATGAATCTTTGCAGCATCACAGTGTGTGGTTTTTTTTTTTTTTTCAGAGTACAAGCTTTTCAAAGGTACAATAGATCTGCAGGTTAAAGATGCTGTACTTTCATTCCCATTTTTATTCTTTTATAGACTATTCCCTCTATGGCTTAAAAGCAGAATTCATTGCCTTTTTATCTACACAGTCACTACCAGTTTTGTTCTCTAGGTCTTGTCCCCTGCTAGGAGGATCAGAGTGATTGGTGAACAAAGCAAACAGTAACAGAATTAGGATGGATGAAAACTTTAAACCTCTTTTTTGTTAAGTGAAAGATCATGTACTTCACCAGATAAATCACACAAACCATTCCATTGTAATGCTGTGAATTCATAACAATTAGAAATTGATACAACTAATGAGAATGAACATGACTCTAAGCATCACTCTCAGAGACAGCTATATACTTTCAGTACTAAAAATCACACAAGAAAGGACAACTTAAAAATTACATCTATACTCATAGAACAGGATGTTAAGAAAAAGTTTATTAGTACTAATACGTATAGTAAATCAGAAGTAAAATACGTCCTATTTAGATTTGAACTGAGAGCTTACCATTCACAAATTTCTCACTGCTTACAGAAAAGAGCAATTACACACCTCAGAAGGACTTTTTTATTAGAATATTAAAGACATTCAAGAACAACAACAACAAAAAACCACAACACTGTAAAAGCACCATAATATTCATGTTTCTCTTCTTCCCCTCAAATTAACTTTAAGAATTTATCTTAAGGGATAAGTATCTGTGCCACATGGTGAAGGTCTGCTTTAGAAGTATCATTTCAAACTACCAGCAGACACTGCAGGTCACTTAAAAACTTTTGATTTATAAACAAAGGAAGTGTAGAAGAAAACAGTGTTACTCTCTGTAGACTCACAATCCTCTTGATATAAACAGTGACTAACAAGTTTGTTAGAGTGAATTAGACCTTTCTTTTGTCTTTGGAACATGTCATGGCCAATTAATACTTCTGTATTCATGAAATAAATGGAGCACTATTCTAAAGATAATAAAAGCTGAAAAAGGTAAAACTATGCATCTGGGGAATATGTACCTTTACCTTGATATTAATATGTTAGTTCCCATGTTATTTCAGACTACAGTCCCCCAGCACAGTGGTACTGCATACATTTACAACATTCTTTAAGTAACACACAAAGATAATATGAACATGCTTTTCATCTTTTTCTAAATATTCACTCATTTGAATGTCTGCTGTAGCTTTTATATCAGCATTTACTGTAATCCACTGGAAAAAAAAAAAAAAAAAAAGATTTCCCATAGCCAAAGAAACTGATCAAAGCACACAAGGTGTTATGTTTATTATGTGGATGTATTAAAATAAAATTTACAACTCTATCTATAAATAAACATATATGCAGGAGAATAAAGAATACTACTGCAAAACAGAAAAAAAATGCACATGTTCATTATTAACATAGAAGTCAAAAGCAAAAAAAAAAAGGCAAAGGCATAACCTTTTATATTAAGCAGAAAATAAATGGCCTATTCAACCCTCCCCCCCCCCCCCCCTTCTAATTGATATGTAATTGTTCACAGGAATTAGTTAGGGAGGCAATGAAACTGTATTGCCTATAACGTGGTGCCTGTCTAAGACAGCAGGAAGATTCACCACATCAGTCTACTCAGTAAGACATAGGATCTACCTATCATATTCCTACTAAATAATACCAAGTTATCCCTCATGGAATAGACCCCACAAGTCATAAAACCCACCATCTTCAGTCAGCCAATTATGATGGCCTTACACAGGTAAACTTAGGTCCCACCAAAACAAAATAAACTACTAACTGTGCAATATAACACTTCATTTCTAATTAATAGTCACCAAAACTGTTTATCAAGTAGCTTGGCACAGCTGCCAAGATGGTACTTGTATAAACTCCTTTTATGGAGAAAAAAAAAACCTTTTTTTTTTTTAACAGAGGGGTGTCTGAATACCTACATAACTCGCAACAGAATGAGATTCTAGGCTCAAGAATGCACCAGGCAAAGGATTCCCCTTACAGTGCTTTCTGCACCAAGGCAGAAAAGCCACTAAGTTATTGATTTCAAAGAATCACAGAACTGTAGGGGTTGGAAGGGACCTCAAGAGATCATCGGATCCAACTCCCTGCCAAAGGAGGTACCCTAGAGCAGGTTGCCCAAGTAGGCATCCAGACAGGCCTTGAATATCACCAGAGAGGGAGACTCATCAACCTCCCTGGGTTGTTCCCATGCTCTGTCACCCTCACCATGAAGAAGTTCTTTCACGTTGGTGCAGAACTTAGTGTGATTCATTTTGTGGCCATTGCCCCTTCCTTGTCCTGTCCTCACAGAAAGACCACTGTGAAGACCAGAAGAAGAGAAGGCTGTTCTCACTTATAAACTGGGGACATGGCATATTGAGAAGGACTCTCAAAATGAAATAAGTCTTTGAACCACCTCCCTAAAGAGACAAAGGGACAACAGCTTACCTGCTTTTAATAAGGTACTTGCTATTTTTCTGAATGGGATTAGATGGACCCATTTTCCTGCTTTTGGAGGAAAGGGCATGAGTCCCTGCCAACACATTCTCTACAATCATGCATGAATAATTATGCGAACAGTGAGGCAAACGTTTGGATTTCATGAATACTGAAAAATAATTTGCATCGGCAAAATAGACAACTGAGTTAGAACAGGCAGAAACTGGGTATGACAAGAGTACTTTCCTTTTCCCCAGCCTTCATACGTGGCCAGTAGGGTTTGAAAAAGGGTACAAAAAAGCAACAGTTATGCAGCACCTCCTGACAAACACAACTGGTATCTGATTAAGTAAAATAATAGTCCCTAACTTTTTTAATCCAGAGAAGCTCAGTTGCTTTTTCCAGAATTTATTCTTTGATGTTAGAATGCCTGATGGAAACAGGTAGCTGCTAAGGTGGAGGTGAATTCCAGCATCATTTATAAGCTGAGAAATTTCTTGTCAGGTTTCCTTTTAGAAAAGAAAACATATTCCCAGACTGTGAACAAGTGTATTCAGACCATATCAAGTTTGGTCTCTCAGCAAATGCCAGATAACAGTTGGGACATTTTACTTTTATTCAGGAAGATGAAGGGACTTAAAACCCATTTTAGGGCAGAGGGTGCATGGACCTTTTTCATTCATGACCAAGAATTTCTCAGAAACACTCATTTATGCTCATAGACAGCCATCCAGCCTCAGTCTTTTTAGCATATTCTTCCAGTAAATGTCAATCAACTGACGAAAGTGTCTACAGCACTGCAATATCCTAGCATTTGCAAAAGGAACAACAGGGAAATTATTTTTTACAGACTGGATGAGTATTCTTTTATACCTCAATTGGTAAAAGTTTGGAAATGGCTGGAATCAACTCAGCCTTACGTACTAGGAAAAAATGTTGCTTAATGCATATCATCAGATTTGATTTTGTAACTGAGCAAAAAAAAAATCCTGTTCATCTAAGTGATACAACAAATAACAACAAATGCTGGAAGAGTTATATAAAATTTCCATAACACACTTCACTAGCAGTTTAACACTTTTTCTCAGTCCCAGTAAAACAATAATTGATCATCATACAAGTAACAAAACTAGAAGAGTGTATCCGCTAATCCACTTTTAAATAAGGATATATTTTAATCTAAAAAGATAATGAAAAAAAAAAAAAGAAAACAAAAAAAGACTAGCTGTTAAAGCACTAAACATGTCAAGAGCTGGCAGTTTCAGGGATCTGACTGTTTTTTGGAAACACATGGTTATTGCTCAGCAGGCCCTCAAGTGTTTCTCGCTGCTGGTTGCCTTTCCACTTCTCTCTGTGCAAAGACTGACTAAATTGGCAAAAACAAAAGAGCGATTTTTAAAGTTGGCATTTGAAACCTTCACTAGATTCCTTCAACTCTATCTGGGGCTATGAAAGTAACATATATGAAGTAACACAAAAGAAAACAATGACGTTCCATCTTTAGCAGCTGAAGATTTCCACCTAGTTTTATGTAATTTATAAAACAAACTAAAAATAAAGGGAAAAATACTATTTTTGTTACATTCAATTGCCTGACTTTATCATAAAAAAATAAAACATAAAACAGCAGAAAAATGAGATGAAGAATGGTGAGGTTTTATTTCCAAATTATGGCTCTTTAGTATAGTACTTCTCTATGTCTTTTACTTTCTCCTTTTAAACAAAATTGTGCAAAGGGAATTCACCACATACCCAGCTGGACTGTAACTATGCACTGTTGAATACTTCTCCCAAAGCATTCAAGAACACCAAATAATACACAGAATCAGAGTGATAAAGAATCTATGGTAATATACTACCTATCTGACTAGGAAAGAACCATCTTCACCAAACCATCAACTATTGTACAGTTTGTCAAGTTAAAACAGAAGTTATCCATGAACAATTCTTATAAGATTTCCACCATTCTGATTTCGTTTCAAATCCACATACTTTGTGAGACTAGTACTAAAAAAGAAGTCTGAATGAGCATGAAATTTCTGTATCATTGCACTGCAAAACCCATTTCAGATTCTGGTGAAAGCTTCATAAACAAATAAACATACTTTAGATTTTACATACATACATATATATACACAGATATTTTAAACATAAAATATAAATTAATTTTATATGTTCTGCACACACACAAAATAAATTTAACAGTTTATGCCTATATGTAAAAATTATCATTGATTTCATAGGCATATGGAAGACTCAAGGGAAAACTTTAAATAAAAAACTTTTAAATAAGACTATGTATGGTCTTACAAATACAAAATGCACATTCAAGAAAAAAAAAAAAAAGAACATTTGGAGCAAAAAGTAACCTGAAGACTAGTATTTCTATTAGCCTATGTACATACATATAAAATACCTGTTTCTTGTAGCAAACGTAGTTGAACTCCTGTATGCTAAACTTACCCATAGATTGGTGTACTTTCATCTGATCTAACTCCTCTTCCAGATTCAGTCTTCAAAAAAGTAAACAGAAAAAGAGTAAGAATGATGAAGCAACCATATATCTGCCACTAAGACTATTAAAACAAAATTAAACCAAAACCACATAAATATATTGAGGGGAAAAAGTTGTCAACACTCAGGAACTCTTCTAATTTGATGACAAGCAGCATACTTCAAACATAAAGTCATTGGTACAATAGCTCATTAAAACTTATAAACCTGAATTTATAAAATTCAGATGTAATGTTGGTGGTAACATACACTAAAAAGTTTCAGCTAGTCCTTTTTAGGTAAGGAAATACCTGAGCTAAAAACATGGAATCCTGTTTGTGGGGGAGTAAATGGAGTAAATAGCCTCAGGGGAAAGTACCAGTCCACCTTACACAGATAGATCTTACTGTTCCTCTTTGTCCAGCAACTATTTGAAAAACTTATTGACAGAATCTGTCCCTGCCTTTTCTAGCTTTGATCTGCCACTATATGACTAGTATAGTTTTTTCTGTAGTATCAAGCAGCTAAGGTCTGTACTGCAAATCACATGAATTACTGAAGTGGTGTTTAATGTTTTATAGAATTACTTATATATAAAGGTGCCAGGATAACAATGCTAAAGCTTCAAAGTCAAATTGGGAAATGCTAGACTTAACCATGTTACTTTGAATGGCTCATTTATATTTGTTTTCTGACCTAATATTTAAACACATAGTTGCAGACTATTTTAGCAATACGATGTGACCTCTTTTAGGTTAGGATCCTACAGCACAGACAGCAGTCATTTAGTGTGCAGAATGTACTTAAAATATAACCTTTTATCCTGTACACATACACATTATTGTAGGTCTGCTCTGAAGTCTGGATTGCTGATCTCCTCACAGCTTTTTTTGGTGTACTCAAAACAGCAGCAACTAAATGCTTCATAAGAGATTAATTTTCTTCACAAAATCCCTCTGAGACGAGACAAAAGAAAATCAGGACAAAATACCTGCTAACTTAAGGAATGGGTTTAAAAATGAGTCTTCTGTTTTTTAAAGCACTTTATATGTTTAACGCTTCTCTCAGCTGTAAATCTATGTATTGCAATTCACATCCCCTAGTCTCACGTGGAAATCATCACAAATACAAAGAAAATGAGAAACACACACACACAAACACACACAAAAGTAACTTGTTTTGCATGACACATGACTCCAGCTATATTCAGGATCACTCAGCTTCACAGGTTGACTTTCTTTGCTCTTCATTTGTTCTCGATGCCTCAGTCATCATTAGCTTTTATTACACAGACCACAGTGGCCTTGACCCCCTACACTAACTGCTCCTCATTGCAAGCTACTCATCTTGTAAACTGAATGGCAAGCTACTGCCTTGCTAAAACATTCTATATGTAATTAAAGACTATATTTAACATTATATGTTCTCTATGTACAGGTGGAGGCTGGTGACAACTGGTGTCCCTCAGGGGTCTGTCTTGGGACCAGTACTGTTTAATATATTTATCAGTGACAAAGACAGTGGGATCGAGTGCACCCTCAGCAAGTTTGCAGATGACACCAAGCTGAGTGGTGCAGTCGATACAACAGAAGGAAGGGATGTCAGCCAAAGGGACCTGGGCAGGCTGGAGAAGTGGGCCCATGTGAATCTCAGGAGGTTCAACAAATCGAAGTGCAAGGTCCTGCACCTGGGTCAGGGCAATCCCAGACATGAGCACAGACTGGGAGAAGAGCTCACTGAGAGCAGCCCTGCAGAGAAGGACTTGGGGGTTCTGGTGGATGAAAAGCTCGACATGAGCCAGCAGTGTGCGCTTGCAGCCCAGAAGGCCAACTGCAGCCTGGGCTGCATCAACAGAGGGGTGGGCAGCAGGTGGAGGGAGGGGACTGTCCCTCTCTAGTCTGCCCTTGCCAAGAGGTTGGACCTGGAGTGCTGCATCCAGGTCTGGGGGCCCCAGCACAAGAAAGATGTGGGGCTGTGTTTCTCAGTCAAATAATGACAGGACATCGTCAGGGGTATAGTTTTAAACTAAAATAGAGGAGATTTAGATTAGAGGTATCCTGGTTTCCACTAGCATAGAGTTAATTTCCCTCCAAGTAGCTTGTATGGTGCTGTGTTTTGGATTAGGATGAGAATAATATTGATAACACATTGATGTTTTAACTGTTGCAAAGCAGTGCTAACACAGAGCCAAGGACTTTTCAGATTCCCAGAAATGCCCAGCCAGCGAGGAGGCTGGGGGTGCACAAGGAGCTGGGAGGGGACAGAAGCAGGACAGCTGGCCCAGGCTGGCTAAAGGGATGTCCCAGACCTTATGGCGTCACACTGAGCAATTATATGAGGTGTCTGGCCAGGGTGGGGGGGACTGCTGCTCAGGGATGGGATGGGCATGAGTCAGCAGGTGGTGAGCAAATGCTTTGTGCATCACTTCTTTTGTACACATTATCATTATTATTATTATTTCTTTTCTGCTCTAATAAACTGTCTTTATCTCAACCCACAAGCTTTTACTTTTTTTCCAATTCTTTCTGCCATCCTGCTGCAGGGAGGTTGGGGAAGGGGTAGGGAAAAGGGAGCAAACAACTGTATGCTGCTTATCTGTCAGACAGGTTAAACCACAACAAGAGGTTAGAAGGAAATTCTTCACTGTGAGGGTGGTGAGGCACTGGCACAGGTTGCCCAGAGAAGCTGTGGATGCCTCATCCCTGGAGGTGTTCAAGGCCAGGCTGGATGGGGCTTTGAGCAACCTGGTCTGGTGGGAGGTGTCACTGCCCGTAGCAAGGGGGTTGGAATGGGGTGGTCTTTAAGGTCCCTTCCAACCCAAACCATTCTGTGATTCTATGATATGAATGCAAGGGAGTGAATTAAAGTTATTTTAGAATCCTTCCTGTACCTTTGTCTTCTCAGCATGTTAGTTTTCAACTTTAAAAATATTTGAGGGAACATGTTTACAGATGTATAAATGCACACACTTGCATACTACTCCCCTACACACTAGCTAAGTGGCAAAGAAACAATACTTGTACAAGATTTTTAAAAATAGTTAACATATACAAAAACTTTTAGAGTGATAAAAGACGTGGAAGTAAAGAAATAATCTGAAATAAGTAAAGACTGTGAAATAGACTTCCATGAAAGTTAAGGTATATCTAAGCTAGAAATATTTCAGGCTAGCCTAGAGAAGAAATTGCAATGTATCATACAGGATCCAGTCCATACAAGTCATTGAATGGCTTGCATGAATGCTAGAAATGAGCCCATGGGCCATCCATGGGTCCTGATGGGATGCATCCACGTGTGCTGAGGGAGCTGGTGGAGATGATCGCCAAACCACTCTCTATCATCTTTGAAAGGTCCTGAAGAACAGGAGAGGTGCCTGAAGACTGGAGGATAGCCAATGTCACTCCGGTCTTCAAGAAGGGCAAGAAAGAGGATCTGGGAAACTACAGGCCAGTCAGTTTCACCTCTGTCCCTGGAAAGGTGTTGGAACAGCTTGTTCTGGATGCCATCTCCAAGCAATTGGAAGAGGAGAAGGTTATGAGCAGTAAGTAGTCAGCATGGATTCACCAAGGGGAAATTGTGCTCGACCAACCTCGTTGCCTTCTATGATGGCAACAGCAGCTGGATAAATGGGGAGAGAGCAGTGGATGTCATCTACCTTGACTTTAGCAAGGCTTTTGATATTGTCCTTCACGACATCCTGCTAGCAAAGCTGAGAAAGTGTGGGATAGAGGAGTGGACAGTAAGGTGGGTTGAGAACTGGCTGACTGGCCGAGCTCAGAGGGTGGTGATCAGCGGCGCAGAGTCTGGCTGAAGACCTGTGACTAGCGGTGTTCCCCAGGGGTCGGTGCTGGGTCCGGTCTTGTTCATCGACAACCTTGATGAGGGAATAGTGTCTGCCCTCAGCAAGTATGCCAATGACAAAGCTGGGAGGAGTGGCTGACACACCAGAAAGTTGCGCTGCCATTCAGCGAGACCTGGACAGACTGGGGAGATGGGCAGGAAGAAACCAAATGAGGTTTAACAAGAGCAAGTGTAGAGTCCTGCACGTGGGAAGGAACAACCGCATGTATCAGTACAGGCTGGGGGGTGACCTGCTGGAGAGGAGCTCTGTGGAGAAGGACCTGGGGGTCCTGGTGGACGACAGGTTGGCCATGAGCCAGCAGTGTGCCCTGGTGGCCAAGAGGGCCAACGGGATCCTGGCGTGCATTAAAAGGAGCGTGGCCAGCAGGTCAAGGGAGGTGATCCTCCCCCTCTATTCTGCCCTGGTCAGGCCTCACCTGGAGTACTGTGTCCAGTTCTGGGCTCCCCAGTACCAAAAAGACAGGGATCTCCTGGAAAGAGTCCAGCGGAGGGCCACAAAGATGATATGGGGCCTGGAGCGTCTTCCCTATCACAGAATCACAGAATCATCTAGGTTGGAAGACACCTCCAAGATCACCTAGTCCAACCTCTGGCCTAACACTAACAAGTCCTCCACTAAACTATGTCACTAAGCTCTAAACCTAAACATCTTTTAAAGACCTCCAGGGATGGTGACTCTACCACTTCCCTGGGCAGCCCATTCCAATGCCTAACAACCCTTTTGGTAAAGAAGTTCTCCCTAATATCCAACCTAAACCTCCCCTCGTGCAACTTTAGCCCATTCCCCCTTGTCCTATCACCGGGCACATGGGAGAATAGACCAACCCCCACCTCGCTACAGCCTCCTTTAAGGTATCTGTAAAGAGCGATAAGGTCTCCCCTGAGCCTCCTCTTCTCCAGGCTGAACAACCCCAGCTCCGTCAGCTGCTCCTCGTTAAGACTTGTTCTCCAGACCCCTCACCAGCTTCGTAGCCCTTCTCTGGACTCGCTCGAGCACTTCCATGTCCTTCTTGTAGCAAGGGGCCCAAAACTGAACACAGTACTTGAGGTGCGGACTCGCCAGAGCCAAGTACAGGGGGATAATCACTTCCCTAGTCCTGCTGGCCACACTGCTTCTTATGCAAGCCAGGATGCTGTTGGCCTTCTTGGCCACCTGAGCACACTGCTGGCTCATATTCAGCCAACTATCAACCACTACTCCCAGGTCCTTCTCTGCCAGGCAGCTTTCCAACCACTCATCTCCCAGCCTGTAGCGCTGCTTGGGGTTGTTGTGCCCCAGGTGCAGGACCTGGCACTTGGCCTTGTTGAACTTCATATAGCTGGCCTCAGCCCATCGGTCCAGCCTATCCAGATCCTCCTGCACAGCCTTCCTACCCTCAAGCAGATTGACACTATGAGCAAAGACTGAGAGATCTGGGTCTGTTCAGCCTGGAGAAGAGAAGACTGAGAGGGGATCTTATCAATGTGTACAAATATCTTAAGTGTGGGAGACAAAGGAATTTGGCCAACCTCTTTTCAGTGGTTTGTGGGGACAGGACAAAGGGTAATGGCCACAAGATGGAGCACAGGAAGTTCCGCACCAACATGAGAAAGAACTTCTTCATGGTGAGGGTGACGGAGCACTGGAACAGGCTGCCCAGGGAGGTTGTGGAGTCTCCTTCTCTGGAGATATTCAAGGCCCGTCTGGACGCCTACCTGGGCAGCCTGCTCTAAGGAACCTGCTTTGGCAGGGGGGTTGGACCTGATGATCTCTTGAGGTCCCTTCCAACCCCTACAATTCTGTGATTCTGTGAAATACTCAAATGGGTCATACCAGGGCTGGATCCATCCGCCACCAGTGCTCTGTCTCCAGCAGAGGCAAAAGCAGATGTTACTTCAGGAGAGTGCAGAAGCCTAACCATTTCTACAGTTTGATCCCCATTTTTCCATACTGAAAATGGCACCTAAGCACTTCCCTTTATTTTCTCTGCTTTAACTGGCTTTCTGTTGATAAAAGTATCCTTCCTCCTATCCCACAGAACTGGGATTTCTTTAGAGCCTTTCATGTGTAGCCTTGTCAAAGGCTTTTGGAAAATACAGGTTAGATTTTATCTACGTGGTTACTGTTACCCTTCTGCAATTCCAGTAGGTTCAGGAAACAGAGTTTCCCTTTACAGAAGACACACTAAGTCCTTCCCAGCAAAATTGGGTTGATCTGTGTTCATTGATCTCTCTCCCTCTCATTCCCTCTTGTTTTAAAGACAGACTGCCATGTTCCCACGTAGGAAGCAGTCAGGCTTACTGGTCTGGAGCTCCCTCTGGAGCTCTTTTTGTAGATGGGATTTAACAGTGGCAACATGCCAGTCCATTGGCACAGTGGCTGTTTACAATGAGGTTCCAGTTCAGTAATTTCATACTTGAACTTCCTCATACTCACTGGGTGTGAAGATATTACCATCAAGACATTAACAACTGACTTATCTATTTGGCCTCATTATTGCTGTATGGTTATTTCAAACACATCTAACACTTCTGGTCTATCTGCTAGAAAGAACAGAGGGGCTGTTGACATTTTCCTAGCATCTTCAGCAGAGAAGGCTGACACAAAGATTCACTGAGATACTCTTTTACGGCCTTGTAATCCCAGTGTATCCTTTTACACTGTTACCATTAAGAAAACCTACAAGTTTCCTAATTGGCTTATTTTTCACATCATTTAAGCAAAATTACACTAACATAGTTTAAGCATCCTTAAAAAACACTCTTGAAGAGTTCTTTTAGCCTTCTCATCTTTCTACTTGCCTTTAAACTGCTATGTTTTATTGGTTTTCCTGTTCGCACCAAAGCAAGCTTATGCTTTAAATGTTGTTTTTTTTTGTCTGTGAGGTCCACATAAGCTACCCAGTTGAGCTGCTTTGTTTTTTGTTTGTTTGGTTGTTTTTATTAGCTCTTTAAAAAATAAAAATAAAAATAAAAATAAATATTGCAATACATATTTTAACTGCATTATATCAAAAAATATAAATCTAGTTCAGTTTTCTACAATTCACCACAACAATACTATAGCCTGCATATTTTGGCAAAAGAGAGCAGCTCAAGAAAAAAGAGGAAAGGGTGTAATCTGGTCTTCTTTGCAGAGGTAGTATGATTGCAACTTTCCCCGGGAACAAGTGAATATGATCAGTTGGAAGAAGCATCAAAGAAGGGTCAAGTGAGAAACTTTCTGAGGAATAAGATGGGACTTTGAGGAATTCAAGGTAACTGAAGTCACGTAAAACTGCTGAAGTATAATGCAACACTCAAAGAAATGATTCAACTTGAAAAAAGGGAAGGGGGAGGGGGGGGGAGAGAAATACTTTCGACCCTTTCATTTACACCATCACCCCACTTTAAGAAGATACTGTTAGCTTGTGTCTAGTGGAATTTACAGTTCTGGTTTGAAAACCTTTGGTACATTTTCTTAAAACTGTATCTGTCAAGACAAAACAGATCTTCATCCAGGCTTCATCCTGTACCAGATTAGGTACTTGAAGAGAACTGTGATCCAGCTGCATGGATTCTAGTGACACGAGATGCCTCCCTCACTTACTGAGGGTGAAAGAGGGATTGCCTCTGCAATCCTTCATCTCAAAGGATCAAAAATAAGCTCTGTGTGTGGTAATGAAGAATACTAACCTACTAGAAGTAGAGTCAGAACAGCAGCATCAAAGTTCAGATACTGTGAATAACAGCTTCCAATACTCTTTTAGAAGATTAAGATAGTATTTGCTGTAATTATCTAGAGCATATACTCACTGATTTGCTGCAGTTTTTTGCATAGTTCAGTTTTGATTAACACATCAAAAAAATGGAAAGAAGAAATGCTTAAGGTTTTGATACTAACTGAAAAGGGATTTTTTTAGGGCATTGAAAAACTTGTGTTTGATTTACCAAGTGCTGAGCAAAGGGCATCGTGTTTATGTCATCTGAAAAGATCCAAGACATAAACTGAAGCTGAGAGATGGAATCTTTGAAGATATTTCTACAGTGGAAAGGTAGTGTCTCTGTGAAGTGTTTCTAGCTGATTATAGTCTCGAGGCACAGATACTGAAAAGAAGTCTTTCAACATTAGTACATGCCACCTCCATCTTTGCTAGTAGAAGTACTGAGAGTTAAGGTAGGCAATTCTGAAGATGATGTATATTTTAGATGCCTCATATAAATCTCCATATAACCGTGCTTTTAACATTTTTTTTTATTTTATTAGGATTGATCAAGAAATTTCACATTTTACAATTACATACAAGGCTGACTTAAAAAAAAAAAAAGTAGTATACTTTAAATTTTTTGGATGATATCAAACAATTTTTTTCCTGTTAAGTAGTTTTTAAAAAACAGAAAGAAATTATCTTTTCCCTTAGCGGATTAGATTCATTATCTTTCCTGTTTCAGATTATAATAATGGGTGGAACAAGTATTTGAGCATCTCTTCTCTCAGTAGGGAAATTCATCAGTGAGCGTGCTTAGGAACTCTGTGAGAAGAACAAATCTACAAAAATATGGAAACAGTCAACTGTCTGCATTATAAAGCAGTAACACAGAACACAGAGGATGCTTTCAGCTTCACAAGTCTCCTAAGGACAATATTTACTTGAAAAACAGGGTGTTTCCTAGTTCTCTTTTTCATAATAAGTATGTTTTTGCTTAAGCAAGCAAATACAGAAATATAGCATACAAAATTTATAAATGCTGTTTTAAGGGAAAAATTATTTTCTTCAATTTTTTTGCCTTTTTACAATTAAAACTGTTACATTGTATGGTTGTATTTAAATTCATGTGCTATTTTAAATCAGAATCTCATAATTACACCTTATTCACTACTACATCTGCTAGTACACAGTAAAAGAACTAACTTTCTAAGCATTTAAAAGAAACAGATTTTACATTCCATTTGCACGGGGAAGGCCTAGAAAAAGGATTTAATTTAGAGTACTCCATACAGAAGAAGGAATATGATATTCGTAAAGAAATGCTGCTAAGCAAAATATACACAACATCAACTGAAGAAAAGATTAAGCAAGTCAGGAATGAAAAAGGAAAAACGAATCAGCCCTGAAGCTTGGAAGAGGAAGAGGAAAAAACTGACTCGGAAGACAAGACAACAGAAGAGATTATGGTTCTAAATTCAATACATACAGCAATGTAGAAAGTCTGTGATATTCACAACAGGAAAACAAAGTTTTCTTTAGAAATAAATGTTTTGCTCTACAGACTCAGAGGCAATGAACCTTTGAACCAATAATTCAAGAAAGAATGATAGGATTTAAGTACAACGGAAATATCCGGATCAAGAAGAAAGACAAACAAACCGGAATGTGAGTATAAATTGATCACTACCAATTCATGATAAATTCACAACTTGGCAATTTTTTTCTTGACAAAGTCAAAGGTAACTACTGCATTTTAAAGTCTGTCATATTTGTACTGTGTATTCACTCTACTGTGTAAATCGGCTTTAAAAAGAGACGTTCCTAAAATATAATTTTAAACAATAGTGAGATTTGGACACAACCTTTGTGCAAATGTTCATCAAATACCGTGAAGTATTCAGAAAACTTATACAATCTTTCATATTGATATGTGGAGTAGTGAAACCATGCAGGGCATTCAAACTCCAGAATTCCATAAATAAGCACTTAAGCATTAATAAATTGATTGATAACAACTAAAAATAGAAATAAAAGCTAACTGAATTTCAGTGTGTTTCAAAAGCAATAAAAAACTGCTCAAAGTCATCTCTGAAAATTGGCAGAAAACATATTCCAGCTGCGTACATGAAAAACCTTAGACAAAGGCAATTCACTACTAGGAATATCTATCAGTAATCTAGATGATAAGTAATAATAATCTAGATGATCAGTAATCTAGATGATAAGAAAAAAGTACCCACACAATTAAACTTTACGAAGCTTCATTAAATTCAGAGTCTAAATTCATATCTGCAATCATAATGCCAACACAGCCACTTCTTAAAAGGTTGCCAACCGTATCCTGGGGTGCATCAAGCACGGCACTGCTAGTTGGTCAAGGGAAGTGATTGTCCCACTCTACTGTGCACTGGTGTGGCTTCACCTCAAGAACTGTGTGCAGTTCTGGGCACCACAGTATAAAAAGGACGTTAAACTGTTGGAGTGTGTCCAGAGGAGGGCTACAAAGATGGTGAAGGGCCTAGAGGGCCCTTGACATATGAGGAGCGGCTGAGGCCCCTTGGCCTGTTCAGCCTGGAAAAGAGGAGGCTGAGGGGAGACCTCATCATGGTCTACAGCTTCCTCACAAGGGGGAGTGGAGGGGCAGGCGCCGATGTATTCTCCTTAATCACCAGTGATAGGACCCGCGGGAATGCTGTCAAGCTGAGGCAGGGGAGGTTTAGGCTGGACATCAGGAAAAGGTTCTTCACCGAGAGGGTGGTCGCACACTGGAACAGGCTCCCCAGGGACATAGTCACTGCACCAAGCCTGTCGGAGTTTAAGAAGAGATTGGACTGTGCACTTAGTCACATGGTCTAAAATTCTGGGTAGACCTGTGTGGTGCCAGGAGATGGACTCGATGATCCTTATGGGTCTCTTCCAGCTCGGGATATTCTATGATTCTATGATTCTATGTAGTGTTGAAACTGCACAATGGCCTATCACTTGGCCTGTATCTGGACAGTCTTTACATGTATATGTTCATTTCTATCAGATTGGCTTGCTGGTTGTGTTTTTTTGTTTGTTTGTTTTGATTTGTTTTGTTTTGTTTTGTTTTCCAAAAAGGTATGAGAAGTTTTCAAAACAAGGTGAACAATTAGTTTTTTCTGGTAGGACTGGGAAACATTTTTCTGTCCTGTTTAGTTTATAAAGTTTCTGGAATCTTAAAGAAAGCTGTACAACTGAAAAATTTACTCTTGATACTTACAGCAAATCCCTACCAACTTTGCTGATAATGAAGGTTACATAAGTGGATTGCATGATTGCTATTTCTAATTTTAAGAATACACTAATCCTATACTTATTACATGGACTGAAAATCTTATGTACGATACATATTCAGCTCCTACACATGGTTTTCTGCTCAGGACCACTTCTTAAAGATGGAGAAAAGAAAGAAAAAAAAACACGCCAGCTTTCAATGTGCTTTCTAAGAGTTACGAAACCAGTGGACAAAAAAAAAATAAAAATCAGAATTTATGACTCCCTACAAAAAAATACTTTGCTCTTATTTATATTCAAATGTTGTTTTCCAGCATCTTTCCTGAGTTCAAATGATAACCCACCAGATGGGAGAAAGGGGTCTTAAGCCATAGTAAGCCAACAATATGCTACATTGATTTTTTACCCTTAAGCACACCTGAAATTGCATCAAGGACTTCAGCCTTCTGCAAAAAGAGGTTATGCTGCATGTGTAAGTATATCTGGTAAAATTTGACTCTGTTTGTTCAGTAATTCTTTCTCAACAATAAACATTTTCTCATCTCCTTCCAAAACAAGTCATAAACCCAAAGCGACCTTCTGACAATATAACCCATTTCAAAATATTTTTTAGGTTTGTTCTGTTGACAAGAAACAATCCAGATCCTTTACCGGAGTAGAATCATAGAATCATTAGGGTTGGAAAAGACCTCCAGAATCATCTGGTCCAACCATCCCGCTACCACCAATGTCATCCACTAAACCATGTCCCTAAGCACCATGTCCAACCTTTCCTTAAACACCCCCAGGGATGGTGACTCCACCACCTCTCCAAGCAACCTGTTCTAATGCCTGACTGCTCTTTCTGAGAAGAAATGTCTCCCAATTTCTACTCTAAACCTCCCCTGGCATGACTTGAGGCTACTCCCTCTAGTCCTATCACTAGTTATCTGCAAGAAGAGGCTGCACCCCAGCTCCCCACACCTTCCTTTCAGGTAGCTGTAGAGAGCAATAAGGTCTCCCCTGAGCTTCCTCTTCTCCAGACTAAACAACCCCAGTTCCCTCAGCTGCTCCTCACAGGACTTGTGTTCCAGGCCCTTCACCAGCTTCGTAGCCCTTCTCTGGACATGCTCCAGGGCCTTGATGTCCTTCTTGTAGTGAGGGGCCCAAAACTGAACACAGTACTCAAGGTGCGACCTCACCAGAGCAGAGTACAGGGGGACAATCACCTCCCTGGTCCTGCTGGCTACACTATTCCTGATACAAGCCAGGACGCTGTTGGCCTTCTTGGCCACCTGGGCACCCTGCTGGCTCATGTTCAGGTGAGCATCAACCAGCACCCCTAGATCCTTTTCCTCTGCACAGCTTTTCAGCCACTCTGCCCCAAGCCTGTAGCGCTGCATGGGGTTGTTGTGACCAAAGTGCAGGACCCAGCACTTAGCCATGTTGAACCTCATCCCATCGTCTGCAAACTTGCTGAGGGTGCACTCAATTCCCTTGTACAAATCATCACTAAAGATATTAAAGAGGATGGGCCCCAACACCGACCCCTGGGGAACACCACTGGTGACCAGTCGCCTGCTGGATTTCACTCCATTCACCACCACTCTCTGGGCTTGGCCATCCAGCCAGTTTTTAACCCAGTAAAAACTGTACCTGACCAAGCCATGGGTATCCAGTTTTTCCAGAAGAATACTGTGGAAGACTGTGTCAAGGGCTTTGCTGTTCTAAATTATATGGTCAGGGAACAACTTTCAACACCTTCCTAGCTAAGGAGAAGTCAACAAGTCCTTGACCTAGCAAGAATCAGCACCTGAACTTTGCAGGAATCTGACTGGCACTTCCTAGAAGGCTGCCAGTATCTTCTAACATGGCAGATGAGAAGAAGAATCATGTCTTTGTTTTAACTCTGTAAGCCAATATTGATGTATACATAATATCCTGAGAACAACCTCAACATGTTTTGCTTACTACCGATAACATGATAAAAGTCATTCTTCTTTTCTGCACCACATATATAAAAAAGGCACCTAAGAGGAGCAGGGAATAGCATCCTGTTTTATGTACCAATTCTTCGTTTATATTTTCCAACTACGATTGTGCCACAGCCTCATTTGGAAATATTAAAAAAAGGATGGGTAAGAAATTGAAGGAGATCAAATCTATCCATTTGATCGTTTATGCTGGTATTTCATACATTTTTAAACGTACTGACTTTGACCCATAATTATAGTATTGGCTCTTGCCATATCATCCGATATTCTGAATTCTATTTTACTGCAATATAATAAAGGAGGAGTAACCAAAAGTATCATTTTCATAATACTCAAATATTCACCCACTTGGAATTTAGAAAGAGGTAGCATAATAAAAAATGTACTACAGAATCAGTTTTGCCAAAGGAATTACTTCTGATTTCTTTTAGATTATAGCTATGCATCAGCAAGAAATTCTCTATAACAGTTGCTTACTTATCAAGTTACTGGAATAGGCGAAATGCTCATACCATCTGCATATAAGCAGGGCTTCTGCAAAATATACCTTCTTGCTAGAACAAAATTTCCTAGCGCTCATCATTTTTAACTGTCAGCAGTTCTAAAGATACCATCAGGAGCCCTCACACAGCTCCAGATCTAAGGTACACATACACATGTGCACTTGTGTCTCAACGCATTAAAGAAATGGTAATTTAGAAAGATAGACTGAACTATAGCATAAACTTTCTGCCTGCACTTACCAGTTTAAATGGCTCCTTCCTTCGAGAGTTACTGACCCTAGGTTAACCCACTGCCAAAGGACTGTAGTTAGTCCTCTAGCAAACCACTGCCTCAAGAGTAATACACATCCCATAAGTCAGCCATTGCTCATCAGCAGCTTTTGGCATTCACAGGTAAGGCCAACAGGAGACTCCTACACTTCTCTGCATACAGATAAAAGGAATTAAGGGAGCAGGCTCATGGTAGTCTAAAATAAACATCCAAACAAACAATAAAACTTTTTTCCTGTTTGTCCCAGGGAATTTTATCTGGAAAATAAAACCAAGCACAGAATCTATTTTCTAATAGAGCTGAATACGTAAGAAGGTATAACCCACTGAGGAAACTGACTCCTTCCCAAGGATTACAGGTTGTAAGACTGCAGCAGGATGACTCTTTGGAGAAATAAGCAGAACCAACCACAATCTCCTAATACATACTGTTGCTGTTGTGGACAGATATCAGGGGGCTAGTCCAGGAGCTGCTGCAGTTAGGAAAGCCTTCCTATAAGTCCAAAAGGTAGCTGCTGCCTTTTCAAATGTTTTCCTCCAGAGTCATTTAAGTTTGTTAAAGACTGGAAAGCCAAATTAAGAAGAAAATCAAAGAGAAAAAAAACTGTTAAAAAAGTTTTGCACATTTTTTATCAGGGTCCTTGAAAGGGGACATTAGTGTTGCTTATTACTGTAATGAAAATAAGTAAGTTTTAAAGACACTGAGTCAAAGTTGTGCAAGAGTGTTTTTTTTCTTATAGAAAGCTTAAGCCAAATAGGTTAAAAATTCTTACAGGTAAAACAGGACAATGGAAGAAACTCTTTTCTTTCCCCCAGAAAAATAAATAAATAAATAAATAAAAATAAAGAAAAGGAGCTTAAGAAGAAAGACAGCAGATCAACGTGGAAAGGACTTCTAGGTAAGCAAAACTGAACAGTACTTTCTGTCCATGAATCTTCAAAAGGGTAAAAATCCTATTCCATAATATCTGAGTACATGCACACTAAGCATACTTTTGTAAAGAGTCTTTAAAAAAAAAAAAAAAAAACACAGGAAAAGGCTCTGGTAAACCAGAATGGGGAGTCTGACATGTCGTAATGCAAATGATAATTTTAAATTTTCACTCCTGAAAAATTGTTTAAGACTCGTGAGAACCAAATTAGGCACAAACTTTATCCAACATCTGAAATCCTACTCTGACAGAAATTTTTCACTTTGTTCCTACAGCATTATGATTCAAGAACATTTGCCTGCAGTAAGGGTAAAATATGCTTTTTTCATGGGGCTGTATATCTATGTGTCAACTGACAGCCTTGGGAGGTGAGAGTAAACCTTGGAGCAGGTGTTTGATCTAGACTGTGTGAGAGAGCAAAAACCATTACATATGTCTGGGGATAATGCTGCCAAAAGAAGAGTAAAGCAAAAAGTACTAGCATTACTTACATTTTGTGAACATTCAAGCTATCCAGAATGATTTACTAGAATTTCTTTACAGCAAGAAAATTGTAAACTTACAGTTTATACAAGACTATAGAGAAACTTGCATTTTTAATTAGCCAAGGAAATGGAATATTTGACTATACAGAGTCAGTGAACTATCTATCTTAGGTCATACATTCACTCTGCAAAATATGTCTTTATCATTCTTGTTTCCCAATTCAGTCACTCATAGGATGGATGAAAATTGCAGGAAGCGATATCTGTTGGTGCTAAGTAAAGTCTGTCTGATTTACAACCCACATTCAGGAGTGAGAAGGAATAAAAGCAACTCCTCCACACCAATCCAATGTCTGTTCAGATAACAAAAAACTGAACAGTACCATCGTTGTCAAGAATGAGCTTTGAGATATGTTTCAAATTAATAGTCACTTGGAAACCAAGGATGTGCTAGTGACTGGTGACTAGTTTCAACGTACAGCACAACCTTAACTTGTAAAAGAATGGTAGAAAATTATGCTTACAATTTTTTACTTCCCCTCTAATAATCGTTTCTTTGTTTCACTGTAGCATGAAATTCAGCTGACCAGAAGCTGGTTTAAAAAAAGTAAATTATGCTCATTATTTTAATTTGGACTTTCTGATTCCTTCATAACGACACCATCACAACAGCCTCTCCCACAAACAATGTTTACCTGTAGTTAGTTCAGAAAGGAGGACTCAACCTGAAAGACCATTTCTGGGTTACCAGTAAAATCCGTATGCTGCAGAGAAGCACATTGAGTGAGGATGCCACTACATGAATATCATGAGAATTACTGTCATGTCAGTGCTTTTAACCTTTGTATAAACTCACATGACCAACTGACTCAAGTCTCCACTTACCTACAACCTGGTTTTGATAAGGAGCAGCTGATCTCCAGTAAAGATGCAAATCAATTTCTTAAATTATTTCTAACAGTGGCATATCTGAGTTATAGGGAAATTTGGAAGATTCCACATTCCTTCTCCTGTGATTGTGTTTCTCAATCTCTTTGCAAAATTCACTTCTTGAAGTTCCATATGCTATTAGCAAAGATGAGATATCTAAACTTGAAAATTTGCCGTTTCCCTTCCAAAATGAGTACCAAGGAAAATGGAAGACCATCACTGTATGCTAAATTCAGCCGTATGCTGCATGAAAGCATAATCATTATAGGATTCACAACCATCTTACTATGAAAGTTAGGTATAGTTTAACAAAACACATTAAGTACTTTATATATACATCCTGTTTTTATATATTGGGCAACCATCAATGGAATTAAATTCAACCAGGGTAAATGCCAGGTGCTGCACTATAGACACAAGTGCAGACAGGGAGATGAGTGGCTGGAGACCAGCCCTGCAGAAAGGGACCTGAGGGTGCTGGTCAACAGTAGGTTCAACACAAGCCAGCTGTGTGCCCTGGCACCCAGGTGGGCAAACTGCATTTTGGGGTGCATTAAACACAACAGAGCCACCACAGAAAAGAGGTGATTCTGACGTTTTATTTAGCATTGGTGTAGTCTTGCCTTGAATATTGTTTACAGTTCTAGGCTCCAGAATATAAAAAGGGTGTTCAGGTACTTAAAGGTGTCCATAGGAGGGCAGGAGGGCCGGTAGGAGGCCTGGAGGGCATGCCCGTGAGGAGAGGCTGCGCACACTCGGGCTGTCCGGCCTGGAGAAGAGGAGGCCGAGAGGCGACCCCACGGCTCCCTGCAGCTCCCTGAGGAGGGGAAGCAGCAGGGAGGTGCCGCTCTCTGCTCCTGGTCACCGATGGCAGGGCACAGGGGCACGGCACAGAGCTGCACCAGGGGAGGGCCAGGCTGGGCGTTAGGGAACATTTCTGTGCCATGAGGGTGGTCAGGCACTGGGACAGGCTTCCTAGCCGGGTGGCTGGTGCCCCGTGCCTCCTGGTATTCATGAGGCATTTGGACAATGACTTATTGATTTGCTTTAACTTTGGGTTAGGTCAAGCCATGTGCTTACCAAAAGTACAATACTTCATATTTCTGTAACACTCAGATAAATCTACAGAAATCACTGTGATTGAACAGCAGTGCAAACAATATAAAGGGTTCTTGCCTTTCTACAACATCTACTTTTCTTTTTTTCATCTCAAACAATGCACAAAATTTATTGTTAATGAAACTTGAATTCTGCTTTTCCCTGCATATTTACTGTGAAAGTACATTTAATGGCTTGACTGCATGTTTTCAGTACAACACAGTCTCTTAATGTGTAAGAACGAACTGAAGTACTACAGGCTGTTTATGGAGACTTGGTTATACTACTTGGATTTTGAATACATGCCTACACACCAGAAAAGCACCGTTGAATATGGAAGAACAAAAGAAGAACAGTGACACATCTGACTCCCAAAATTACAGTAAACCCTCAGATTTGTCTCTTAGGCAGGTCACAGGAAACTGCAAGATCTGGATGGAGACTAGTAAGAAAAATTCTAGAAACATGCTTAACAATTAAAGGTCGTTAGCCTCCTCTGCCCTGACAGATTGTTCTCACAAGAAAACATTATATTTGCTTCAGATAGCTGACAAAGTGCCTTGTGAAAACATAACTGAAGAAGGCTTGGTAGAAAAAAAATAATTCTCTTCACAAAAGGGGCCATGTGAGTTTATTATGCAAAAGCCCCTAAATGAGTTCATGTGGATTTACAGTTCTGAGTTTGGTCCTATATAACGTCTTTTAAAAATGCACTACCCTGTAGTACAACAGATGCTTCTGGTTGATTACACTTTGAACTATTTTAAGGGGTTTTAGCCAACAACCACACTGTTTCAAATTCTCACTGTCATTTCACAGAACCACAGAATGGTTTGTGTTGGAAGGGACCTTACAGACCATCCAGTTCCAACCCCGCTGCCATGGGCAGGGACACCTCCCACCAGACCACGTTGCTCAAAGCCCCATCCAGCCTGGCCTTGAACACCTCCAGGGATGAGGCATCCACAGCTTCCCTGGGCAGCCTGTGCCACTGCCTCACCACCCTATAAGTGAAGAATTTCCTCTTAATATCTAACCTAAATCTCCCCTTTTTTAGTTTAAAACCATTGTCCCTTGTCCTATCACTATCTGCCTGTGTAAAAAATCACTCTCATCTTTTTTTCATAAGTCCCCTTTAGATACTGAAAGGCCACAGAGAGCTCTTCCTGGAGATCACTCCTCTGATCATCTTTGTGGCCCTCCTCTGGACCTGCTCTAACAGCCCCCCATCCTTCTTGTGCTGGGGGCCCCAGACCTGGATGCAGGACTCCAGGTGGGGCCTCACAAGGGCAGAGCAGAGGGGCACAATCCCCTCCCTCCACCTGCTGCCCACCCCTCTGCTGATGCAGCCCAGGACACAGCTGGCCTTCTGGGCTGCAAGCGCACACTGCTGGCTCATGTCGAGCTTTTCATCCACCAGAACCCCAAAGTCTTTCTCTGCAGGGCTGCTCTCAGTGAGTTCTTCTCCCAGTCTGTGCTCATGTCTGGGATTGCCCTAACCCAGGTGCAGGACCTTGCACTTCGATTTGTTGAACCTCATGAGGTTCACATGGGCCCACTTCTCCAGCTTGCCCAGGTCCCTTTGGATGGCATCCCTTCCTTCTGTTGTATCGACTGCACCACTCAGCTTGGTGTCATCTGCAAACTTGCTGAGGGTGCACCCGATCCCACTGTCTTTGTCATTGATAAATATATTAAACAGTACTGGACCCAAGACAGACCCTTGAGGGACACCAGTTGACACTGGCCTCCACCTGGACATAGAGACATTCATTTCCATTGGGCAGTATTCAGTCTCGTCAGTGAGTATGCATCTTTCTCAGTCCTTAGAACAACAGCTACAGAATTTAGCTTCTTATTGTTTTCAGTAGAGTGAAGTGATACTTTAGAGCTAGCAATCTTTTTATCCACTGAAAACCTGCAGAAATACATAATTATTTTAGCTATATTTGACTTCATAGTCTAGTACCAGTAACTCCAGTAAAAAGTAAACAAGATCCCTGTTTAATCTAATTGCAAGGGTCACTAGATCTAATTATTTTGCAGTAAGAAGCTTCCTATGTTCTAGCACTTTTAAAACTCAGGGGAAAAAAGAAGATTACTATGCAGAGCTAATACATATGTAAGACAGGCTATACTCTGTAGATAACACTTTCTAATATTGACATACCATGAAAGAATTTTGTTCTCCAATCAATTTTGGTACGCAACCTAGCTATCCAATGAAACAAAGAAAAAAATTATTCCAGCATTTGGATGTTGCACACAACAATGGAAATTTTAAAACTAAAATTCTCTGAAGACCAGACAGTACTGCTCAGCTAAAGAGACTGTCCAGGATATTAAAACTGAGCTTTTTTCAGCCACTTTGCTAGGAAAAAGAGTCATATTCAAGAAACAGAAGAACTAATAAAGTCTAGCTTTTTGTTTCTTACTGCTGCTGTTCCAGAAGAGTAAATTCAGCTTTCCTCTACCACCCTCCTTTAAAAGCTAGAGAAGGCAAGAGGCATCGTTTGCTGTAGATGGTCAGATTTCTAGTTAACCCACCAGTGACATATCAGCTCACAGATTATAAGCAAGCTGCTTTGACTCCAGAAAGAATAAGAAAACAGAAATCATAATGTCTTCTTTTCCCCAAAAAAAGTGAAGTTATAAAGAAACCTTTAAATGGCCACTATAGCAGATTAAGAATGCTAACTAGCTTGCAGTGATCCCAATTTCCTATACGGATGACATGCACAGCTCAGATGAAAGAATGAGTACTAAATGTTGTTCAAATGATATAGCTCTCCCTTTAACTTTATAAGCATTTCCTCCTTACCAGAAACTGCATATGATCATACCATAAGGGCAACCAATTTCCAGTTACTTGTGAGGATAAGAATTATGTCATCATTTCATACAAGCAATCCAGAACAGAAGAGGTAAAATTGTAAAGCTTCCACAACAGTTTATAAATAGTAAAAAATATCTTTTCAAAGTCTGTACACCAAAGGGTAAAGGGTATTCCTATGCTCTGGCAAACAAGTAAATGTAATTTAATATGGAAATGATGGAAACTACACAGTCATTTAAGCTTGCTATTTTGCAATCCAGTTGTTTAATTGTGACATTATGGACATGCAATGAATTAATTTACCCTGAATTTCAACAAAATCCAAACAATGTAGATACACAAATGAAACTGACTAATGTAGGAAGAAAATATCTAAAGACCTATCTGTCAATACAATTCTATAGAAACTAAGAAAACGTTTAGTACTTAATATCAAAGATTAAAAATAATTTATCTAAAAATCTGAGAACTATACACACACACGTGTATATGCATTTATTCATATATGTATCATTTTACAGATAGATACATTTATGTCAATGATTTATCAGACATTCTAAGTCTATGCAGCTTCAAGATGCTGAATCTAAATGCACTGTTGTTGCACAGCTGAATAAAAAATTTCAAAATTTTGGTATTATTATAACTTTCTCCAAAGTTTTCAGCAGCTTCATGCAGCTGAAATTAAAATCTATTTATATAAGATTGTGCCACCCTCCTCCTTTGCAAAGTTTTAACTGCTATTTGAAAATTACTGTTTTTCTGTTTGCTTATGGAGGAGAAAAAGTGATCAAAGCACGTTTTCCTTAACACAAAACACAAACATCAATATCAATATAACTGCTTTTGTAGCCTGCAACAATGTGTTACTTAACAGGAAATAACTACAGCATAACACAAGTATTATATACCTCATAGGGAAAATGACCCACATGTGAAAATCAAAAACAGGGAATCCTAGCAGAGCCATGAAGTGGCTTTCACTTGGCCATTAGTGTTAACAAACATTTAAAAAATATTTAGTGAATTTATTTAAACTAACTCTTTTTGTTCCTCTTTGCAATTCTTCAATTTTGGCACGTGTTTAGCTTGCAGTTGACAGAGAATTTCTTAATACAGTGAGTTATGAGGGCTTAAAAACTAGATTATTTTTTAGCTACGGGTTCATTTCTCAACGTGAACTTGAATTGCGATCATTTTTGCTTTTTTAGTCCAACAATGAAAAAAAAGGAGATTCTACAACTTAAAATTAAATATGCACCTTTCAATCCACATAATATACATAGTGCAATATAATTTGATATTGTGGGTAAAAGAGTAAATAATGGGGAGAACTAAAACTGTTACTGTAAATAACCAGAGAATAATTATTCTGTAATGGTCTTAGTAGTAATATAAACCATATTAATAGCAAAAATATTCTCTTCCTTCTAGAGGAATGTTGGGAAATTCAAGAGAAACACATGCATGAAGCACTGAACAGACACTACAAAATCACAGTTTATTGATTATTGTATTTTACTAATCTCATACAGAATTGTAAGAATATATAGATACTTTCTTTTATATGCACAAGTAGCTCAAATTTATAAATCGTTGATAATGGAGAGTATGCAGGCCATGGCTCTGAAAAACATTACATTCCTAAGTAATACAACACGTACATACTATTCTTTACTAATCAGAAAGTAAAATATAGAAGTAACAATGCCATATATTCTCCCTCAACATTCTCCAATACCTAACCCTGATATTAGGCGTTCAGAACTTCATGGAAATCAAAATTTCAAATATTTTTAAAAACAGGTGTTTAAATTTAAGTCCTAAAATCCCTATTTGTTTATCTGTGTTAGTGTCCAGCTTGAAACGTAGATAGCGTGTAACAGCTTACAGGACAATCAAAGCAATACCTGCCTGTGATGAGAAGAAAACTTAATAAAAAGAAGGACCTAACGGAATGTAGCAACTCACACAAAGTCTTTTCACCAACTTCAACAAGATTTGGAATTAGGCACTATCTACCAGAATAAGTGACTTCCCAAGCAGTTTCCATTTTTCTTAACTAATAAACAGATTTCATAACTTACAAGCTGATTGGTTACAGTATGCGTGGTTCAGAGCCTCGAACACATGAATGAGCTTCCATGGGTTTTACTACAAATCTATTTTCAGAGCAATGCATACAAATTAAAGACATTTTACTCTGTTGTTCTACCTCTAGAAGGGGCAGAGAAATAACGGAAATCTTTACAAGAAAAACAAAGAAACAAGTAACTGATTTGCTGTTTTCCTAACATTCACGGCCTATTCATGGCCATAAATTACATCCATTTAAAATTAAAACACTCAAAAGAAGATCCCCACACACTCTTCTTAACTAATGCTTAGTTGGGTTCTAAATCAACTTAAGTTAACAATATGTAGAGTCTATCTAACTAAGAATATCCATAAAAACTATGGACTAACCTGATTTGCTTACATTGCTTCTAAAATCACTCATTTAAGTTACTGGTGCAACTCTGTAGAACACATCCTTTAGCCACAGAGCTTAAGAAAGAACACATGTAATGTGAAGAAGCCCTGTGTAGAGATCTACAAAGTACAGTAACTTCAGTATTGACTTTCTTAAGAAAGTGAGTTCAGATCTTTAAATGCTAACTTGCTTCAACAAATTAAAGACAAACATTGTTAGAGATGGATGTTTAAGACACATCAAAAAAATAATAGGAATTATGTCTTCCTTCCTTACTTGAACTAAACAATTAACCACATTGCCAATAAAAAGGAAAAAGTACCTAACCCCACATAAATACTTCATCTTAATGATCACAATGGTGCACTGGCTTCTTACAAAGTACTATGCATAACTAGAATAACTCACTTTGATTTAAAATTCCTAAATTTCAAAGAGCTCAGCTATTTCCTTGCACTGTGTCACCACAAGCCACTGTGATCTGCAGTGTACCAGGCATAAGTGTGTTCCCCACACACGTGACTACACATGAGCTCTAGAAAAACAGTTCAACCATACTGACTTCAGGGTGCAGGGTATTGTATGCACAATACACACACAATCACTGTTTCATAGCTTTATGTGAAAAGGAGAGGTTTATGTTATTGCTTCTGAGTTATTGCTGCTTGTGGTGCTTGTGTTGTTCAGGGATGGGAGAATTACAACAGCAATTACATGTATGGCAAGAAAGTGCTCTTTCCTACATAAAAATCAAAATAAACAAAGCAGTACATATGAAAATTTGTTGTTCCAAACCAGCAAAGATGTGACAATTAAGTGACAAGGACAGGTACACAATTATAACTACAGGATGAAAGCACACTCCATGCAACAGAACCACTGACAACATTGTATGTAATATGCTGAAACAGCTCATGGGCAACACAAGGACTTACATACTACAAAACATTTTGCTGCTGTTGAAATTCTGTGATAGCAGCCTTCATGGTATCTCCACAAAATTGGTTTGTATCGTGACCCATTGGGAAAACATATTTTCTTTAATGCTGACAAAACCAAAATCTGAATAGAAGTTTCTACAATGTATGATTATTAAAAAAAATAAAAAAATAAAAAAAAAATCAACTTGACTTACAGAAAGTGTTAAATAGCAGCAAAGAGCTAATTATACCATACTAACTTCCTTTTGTCTAGTATAAAAGGACGTTTTCTTACTTTGCCTGGCTGAGTATAATAGCCTATGAATTATGAGATCAAAGCAGCAAACTGTATGTTTTCTAAAGTAAGAGTTTCCTTCACCAAGTTTTACACTTACTGCAGCTAAAAGAGCTGTGTGAAGGGATCAGCACTAAACCCAAAGGACAGGCTATGCACAGCAAGAAAGAGAGCAACTCCCTCGTGCCTTCTGCAGGTCACTACCAAGGACCATGTTAGCAGATCCACACCAGACCCTTAACAGGCAGCTCTGCTGCTACCAGTAATTAGCTTGGACAGCTCTGGCTCCAGGAGTAGCAGCAAGGCTACACCATAATGAGCTCAGCTGGGATTAGCAGGACAGGGCAGGGAACCAAGAGAGCTGAGGCATTCTGCATTGCGTATGTATCACAGAGATCAAACAAGGATGGTTGGCTAGGTTATCCCCTCACCACCTCATTCCAAAAATGAAGCACGGCAGTGTGTAAAACACAGGCTAATGAAGAGCGACACCTCCAACAGATGAGAGCCACATTAATTAACACAATCCCTAGATCATGGAATACAGTTTCTGTTAGTGCTAGCAAACTTGTAACTTGTCACTGATTTAAGAGGAAAAAAAGAAACGATGTTTTCGTTTCTGCTTTTGGTAGAAGACGGTTTTATCTCAGAATTTTGCAAGAAATTCCTTTTATGTGGCCTGCAAGACACAACCTTCAGAAAAAAATAGCAGCATGTTTCCTTATGTAAACACCATTTAAGAAACAAACTCACTTTTCAATCAATAGCTTTTTGTGTTCCCTTTTGAAAAAAGCCAGTTCGTTCCATACAGCATCAGAATCCTCCTGACAAAGCTGGCGGGGGTCTGCACGCTGGTATCTGCTTTTACTGCTTGCAGTCCTGTTTGTGAGTGAAAAGAGTTTGTTTGTTTTAAAATATATACATGTGTTAGGATTACAGTAACAAAAACATCCCTGCTTTCAGAAAGTATAGATTCTAAACTGTGGCATCTACAGAATACAAATCTTGTTGGACGAATGGAGTCATACAGTCTGTGAAACATGACATCTTAAATGTGGTATTATATAAAAGTTCAATTAAGTAGTTTCAGACAGAAATCTTAGTATGGCAGCAGCGCTCTCAGCTGTGATGTGGTAGAGCAGTGGCACTTGCATTCATTCTGTCAACATTCCTTAAAATACTGGGAGGAGAAAGCAAAAGGTGAACCCATCACCCAATTTCTTGCGAAAAAATGGAGAGACACCAGCTCTCCTAATGTCCCCACAAACAATCTGGAATTTCTATTAATAGTCAAACTGTCGACCTACTGCCTAATAAAAAATAAGGAAAAAGCGTACAGAACTTAAAAGAACAGAAGAAGCAAATGAAAGTATTTCACAAATTTTCTTTCAGTTTAATATTTTCAATGTTTATTAAAATGCAAAAGATAAAAAATATTAAAAACACATCCATTAATTTCAAACAGTCTGTAATTTAAATTTTTGTTGGGTACTGAAATTAACTCTCAGAGAACATGGTAACCTCATAAAGCCCCATCATCTTCGCAGTCACACGTGTCAGTGGAAGTTGTATGTACATTGACTGGTGGATCAGGTCCCATCAGCTGCCATCTAGATAAAAGACTCTAATCTATGAAGAATCAGAAAGAATGGGGTCCTCCATCACACAAAGGATCAGAAGTGCCACATAAGTACCCAATACTGATTTCTTAATGCACGATTTACATTACACCAGCAATATAAAGATTGTTGAGATGTCAAAATGAAAGTGTAAGGTGTAACAATTGACAGACTGTTTTTATTTGTGTCTTGGCTACTTTCCCCTGTTAGCATATCATATGACAGCTTCATAGAATCCTGTCCTGATGACAAAACTTAACAAAACCCCCTACATCTTATGGCGTCTTAATTATAAATGAAAAAAAATCAGATTAACAAATAAAGTTTTTTATATTACACTTTATCCAATACCTATTTTTTCCAAAGAGACTCCTGTCAGAACACAAGCTGGCCCCATTCATTTTGAACAGAAACGGAAGTTGTTTTTGTCTTTCTCCTTTTCCTTTCTCAGTGCTTCGCTATATGTCAAAGTTTGAATTTACTATCTTTAGGCTGAGTTTTGTACTTTTTCAGTTTTGGTCTATGAATCAGGAATGCCTACTTGGAATTCGGCACAGATATAAATGATTTCATTTCATAAGCATCTATCATCCAGTAAGTTTTCAGCTTGCACTGAAATTAAAATAGAGAGCTACAAGATGAAATCCTCCTTTTAATCCTAAATAAAGCAGACCTTTTTTTTCCTAGTTTACACAAATCTATTAGATATTTGTGCTTCAACATTTCAAAAAAAATTCTTGTGCTACCAATGCATGTAGCAGATTTGTACCTTACTTCATTTTCATCCAGATTTTTTTTCTCTTTAAAAGACAAATCATACTTAAGAGAATGCCACAGTACCACAAATGTACTCAAATGGGTCAAACAATTAGCTATATATGAGGAATAGTTTATTATTCACAATAGGACCATTTATGTCACACTGGACATCCTGAATGGCTATCAGTTTTACAGCAATTTCTGTGACTTTTTTTTTTTTGGCTAGATATACATTTTAAAAGTCTGTGTCAAGCTGAATAAGTATTTCTGTAGTTACTGAAAGACTTTTTTCTAGTAAAAAAGAATTATTTCTAGTAAAAACCTACAGCTTAGTATACACATATTATAGGTTCGATTTTGCTTGCTGAACTCCTACTAAAGCCACTAGGACATAAGGATCTGCTAACATTACTTTCTTGAAATATCGACTAAAAACTGTACTTCAGCAGTATTTGATAATTGAAGTGACAGAAATGTCCTTGTACCAATAAAAGTACGTGTTTACCAAAAAATCTTAACTTTATGCTAAGGACTTCAAAAAAAGAATATCTCCATAAAATGTTCACTGTTTTGTATAGAATTTAAGGGGAAATTACACATAGAATCTTCACTATTTAAATTTTGCTGTTGTAGACTTTTCATATTCTCTCTTTTTCCCATTCATAGATATATTACTGCAGTATTTCTGTAAAATGATCAGAAATAATTGATTTTATAATCATTTAACAGTTGAAAACATCTTGCTTTTCATGCATACATTCTTTTTTCACTGTTAAAAAAGGGATTTTAGGATTAGCTTCAGTTCATGTTTGAATCACTAAATGTTTCACACACAGGCTATTATTGCTTTATTGCTAAATGAACAAAATTATTTAAAAAAAAAACTGTTTGAAACATAAGGAACAACTGTTCCATTATAGAAAATTATAAACACACACAGTCAACAAATTAATCAGCTGGGGAATTAGACAAGCATAATCAGCAGGCACTAGCCAACCTTTGTCCAGTACTCAGACTCAAAATGAGATCCTAAATAAAATAAGTCAAAGTGTCAGTTCAAGACATTTTACTCTTGGTTACAACTGCATTTTTTCTCATATAGAGGTATACCACTTATTTTGCTCTAACATCAGATAGAGTCTTGATCACCACATAGCAGCCTCTTCCTTGAACTCAAATTCTCTTTTGAATGCCTATATAATAATTTTGTTCGGATTTCTTGTGTAAGGGAAATGTTTTTAATGAGCTATGTAACTTACCTACTATCACCTTCTTCCCATTGCTTTAATTGCTCTTTTAGTGCTCTGTAGTTGGTCTGTAACATCTGCAGCCTCTCTTTGCGTTTTTCATGGGCTGCTCTTAGCTCATCAGTTTCTTGAGTCTGTATAGCACCAAAAAGAAGCAATATTAGAGTTTGGCAAAATTTAAGAGACTTTCACATAGATGTCATAAAACAAAATTTCCATTTAAGTTACATTAAAAGCCTAAGAAATCTAAATAGAAAGATGAGGAATCACTGTCTCTGAGGTCACATGCAAATTTACTTTTTCTTATTGCTACTTTTAAGAAAGTGTGGCAAAAAAATACTTTTTTTCATGCTGCTGAGAAATTTTAGAAAATTTACTATCAGAATATCAGTGTTCATCTTGTGAATGCCTTTGTTTAATACACCTAAACATAGATTGATAAAGGATTGTTGGCATTATCTTTTCCTTTGAAGTAATTTTTTTCTTTTCCTTTTGTATGGAAAATAATCTGTGCATTTTGGAGGAAACCACTGGCTACGCTGAAGTCTAAATTAAAAAAAAAAAAGTCAATTTAAATGGCATCAGGATATCCTCAATTTTAATTTTTTTTTAATATAAATATATATAGACAAACCTACAACACCCAGACTTTGACCTCTAGCTATGCAACAAACAATAAAGATAAACAAAGTTTGCAATAGTTTTTATTAATCCAAATCTTCCTTTTAGAGAATGAAAAAATAAAGTACGCCTTGACTTATATAAAAGGATAACATAATGCAAGTTAGAAAAGAAAATAAAATATCATCAAATAATCATGTTTTCATAAATGCCAATACTGTGCTCTGGAAAAACAAAAAAAAAAAAAGAAAAAAAAAAGAACATTAAGACAATGACATTCCACAGTATGAAGCAAGTTGAATTCTGGCATACAATAGTAAAGAATTCACCAGACATTATCCTGTAATAAAATCTGTTCTCATTGCTGCATTTTCAGTTCAATGAGAATCCTTCTTGTAGAGTGACTACAGAACATGTTCCTTAATACCTACGTTAATCACAATACTTTATTTGTATGCATTTTATGCATGCTTATATGCAAGGGGGGCTTTCAGCATTAGCCAGTGTGTAAGATACACCAACAGTCAGAGCAATAAAAATTAAATCCCACCCTAAAAACATGGCAAGGGTTTCTACAGATGAGCTAACTATGGAATACTTACACTAAGCTTGGCTTCTAAAACATAGCCCAGTTTTCGTAATACATAAACAAAGCTGAAAAACATCAGCTAAAATTTCATATGCTACTGTACATGTAACAAAAAGATTTCTGTTAGTGACTCAAGCTACACTGAAAGTAGATTTAAGAATATAAACAGGTTCCGAAGTGTTATCATTATCATTAAATGCTTTTTCAATTTTTTTTATTATTATTTTTTCTCTCCTGAACAACCTCTAAACTAGATAAAATGATACATTTAGATTTAACTACGAAGTACCTTTAACCTGTTTTAAGTTGTTCATATAAATAATAGAATGATATTTTTTAAAAAGTCACGCAAATTGCAAAATGCAGATCAATTTATGACAAAGGATATACAGACTATTACCAAGCTTTGCTTGATGCTACAAGAGGAAATTTTGACAAGAATACAATTACAGATGTTGTGTTTTCAAGTGAAGTTCACAAATCCAACAATGTCAGAATAATGATCACAGAATCACATGATTCTGTGACCATTATTCTGACATTATTTGATGTTGCTAGTGAAAATTGATCAAGACTGGTAAGACACCGGGAAGTAGTATCTTTGGCATAAATCCTCAGAAGTTTATGTCAATGCCCTTTCAAGGGTGTAACCAAGTGCAGAATTTGGCCTTTCCTATTTATGAATTCACATTTTTCATTACTGCTTACCTGTTTCAAAATCTATTCCCTTACAGTTATACCCTCACCAGTTGCTCTGCTCTTGCAGAAACACAAAGTAGACAATTGTCCTAATTGCTCTCTTTTATTAAAGTACTATGGACTTCAGAACTTTTAAATAAATTTACTCTGTTATTTCTACAAGTTCAGTTAGTTCCATCTCTTTCTGACTGAATTATGTTACATTTTATAATAAATAGACTGTCTTGTGTACAGTCATCTATATAGTGATTGAAATGGGACTGAGTGATCATCTCTAGCAGTGGATCTCCAGGTTATTCTCTAGCTCTCCTCTGACATTCTATAATACTTCACATCAGATAATGAAAGACAAAAGTCCAGTCTGCAAAAGAAAGTACCCAACTGCTATTTACTCATCCTGTTATTTGCAGGGAGCTCAGATAAGCCAAAATATATATATATAGTTATATATATTCTAATTGTTATTTGAAAATGTTTCTTTAAATTACCTGTAACAACTTCTGTTAAAGTTGAGCTAAAATGGAATCAAAAAATATACTGCTTCAATTATTTGAATACTCAGGCTGAGAAGAAGTAAGGAAGCTGACAATTACAAAAATATTTTTTCCATAACTACTGATGTGCCAATACTATAATATTAATATATTTTCTGCATCTGAACACCCTCCAAAGAACAAGACTACATATGAAGTCAAAACTAAGTGTAATAGTGTGCCTTCTCTCACATAAATATGTATTAAGTTGGCCCTGAAGACTTTATCTACTTATTCTGGTTCTAATTCTGAGCAAAACTTTTGAACTTTAAACCAAAAAAAAAAAGTTAACATTTCAAGGAAGATTCTCCTATCGCTTTTGGTAACCTTCCCCCAAAGGTCAGGATATCTTCTGTAGACTATGCCAGGGATCACAGTTCTAGACACTAGAGAAGGAGATGGGATGTAAGAGAAGAGAAGGTTCTTAGCTCATTGAAATACCCAGCTTCTGGCAACCAAAATTCTACTCACTCCTTAAAGACAAACAATACACTGATGTACTTTGTGGGGACCAGCATTAGTACTAGCTTAACAATATGTCACACAAAATCCATCAAACACTCTTATTTACTTTGACATTCTCTTCCCTCAAGAAGGGTGAAAAAGAGGATGCTCTGCTACTTTTCAGTACATGCGGGAGTGCAGAAATGAAACAGATTCTGTACCAAAATTATGGACACTGAGGATTTACTTGATTGCCCTGTTTATATTAGCTACAAGGATAGAAAGAGCCAGCTTTCCTTGGTTAGAAATGAAGGAGAGGAGAACTGGAAAACCCTGGAATGGGACTTTGCCTTTTTCTGTTCCTTTGTAGTACCGACTGGGGCATCAACGGTGTTTATTTACTGTTACCAATTTTTCAGAAAGATGTATAAAATCACAATCTCATCTTCAGAATATGCATCATCAGTATGTTTGTTTGTAGATGTTTCTTCAATTTTTCTCAGCAAATGTATTTCAAGTAATTATATAGTCAGCTCTTGGCTTGAATAGGCAATAATGCAAGTGCTGTTTTCAAAAAAGCTGATCCCATGCATTATTCTTCACAGGAAGCAATGCCTGAGAGGAGACTAATATACAGAAAATATACAATACCAATCAAATTATTCTGATACTAATGGTGTGACAGCTGAATTTATTGCCATGCCAGCAATGGCCTCACTGAATTCAGAATGTACTGCCACAAGCGAGATAGTCTTTAAGACTTTTAAGTCTAAATCCTAGAACCACAGAATCACAGAATGGTTTGGGTTGGAAGGGACCTTAAAGACCATCCAGTTCCAACCCCCCTACCATGGGCAAGGACACCTCCCACCAAACCACATTGCTCAAAGCCCCATCCAGCCTGGCCTTGAGCACCTCCAGGGATGGGGCATCCACACCTCTGGGCAACCTGTGCCAGTGCAGCACCAGCCTCATGCGGAAGAATTTCTTCCTTATACCTAACCTAAAGCTCCCCTCTTTTAGTTTAAAGCCATTCCCCCTTGTCCTATTACTCCACCCCCTGACAAAGAGTCCCTCCCCAGCTTTCCTGTAGGCCCTCTTTAGGTACTGGAAGGCCGCTATAAGGTTTCCCTGGAGCCTTCTCTTCTCCAGGCTGAACAGCCCCAACTCCCTCAGTCTCTCTTCATAGGAGAGGTGCTCCAGCCTTCTCATCATCCTCATGGCTCTCCTCTGGACTCTCTCTAACAGGTCCATGTCCTTCTTGTGCTGGGAGCCCCAGAGTTGAGTGCAGGGCTCCAGGTGGGGTCTCATGAGAGCAGAGTAGATGGGGAGAATCACCTCCCTTGACCCATGGGCCACGCTTCTTTTGATGCATCTTTCATGTTCATATTTTCTGTGCATTAAGACTTTGGGTTAGATTCTCTCAGGTATACAGGGTGATAAACTTTTCAATTTGTGCTAAAATACAATCCATGCTTACCTTTTTTTGTAAAACTGACCTATCACAAGAGAATGAGGAAGAAGCTCAGGAATATGCTTTGTAAGGCTTCCTGATTTTTTCACCTGACATTTACCACAGCACATTCAATGTAACAAATTCTGCTTTAAATTACATGTACCGAATATATCTTTCATATTGCATACCTCTAAACATGAGTAACAACAACAACTGAAAAAATGAACGGAAGGTAAGAACAAATTTTAAATGATTGTAAATGTTTATGAAAATATGATTCAGCCAGAGTTTGGTTTTGTTCAACTACCTTGAGACAATATTCAGAGATGCAATTTGAAACCAGTAGGTCATTCAAAAGGTATTATTTAAAATAAAAAATAAACAAACAAAAATCTATACAATAGGGACAAAATAGGCAATTGTAATTTATGGTCAGTGAAGCTTTCCTACTAAGAAAGATTTTTTTCCAGCATTTGTTAGAACAACTTCTTCTGAGGCATAACTTTTAAGAGTACAAGGGGTAATATCTGTTCCAAATAATTGACTTCAGAATTTAAAATACTAGTTTCACAGTACAATAAAAAAAATAATAATTCCTTGTACTTTGTGCTTCACTTTATTTCTGTACAACCATATGAATTTCTTGAAATCTATAACCTTAGAAACAAATTTTGAAAATGTATTTAACAAGCACATATTATTGATGACATCTTGAAATTTAGGTTTTCATAGGACTGCAAGAGAATCAACATAAGATTCTCTGCAGTAAAGGAAAAATGAAAACTAATGGAGAATGCTCTCTTATGCTAACAGTCCATAACAATACATGGATTTTGCAGTTTTTAAATGCCTGTTTATTTTGGTATATCTTTATCTATGCAAGCTTATACCTAGAAGGTGTTTTATTTTTATTTTTTTAATGTTCACCTTTAACTGTAGGGTCTTCTCTAAGTTTTCAATCTTCCTTTCAGCTATTTTAAGCTTCCTTAGCTCCTCTGACTTTCTAAAAGAGCTCTTTGGGGACAGAGACCTTGAACGTTTCACAGGTGGTTCCTGGAGAATAAAACAAGGACATGGTTGAACTAGTTGGAACACCGGATTATGAAAGACATGCAGAATTAAAGAAGTAATTTTGAATACTAATAATGAATTATAAAAAAAAAAATCTGCATGGAATACCAGAGAAATAACAAGCAGAATTACCACAGCGCTACCACTAAAGGTTTCTCTGTGACTCGTTAATGAGAATATTCATTTACATTTACATTGTTTCTTTCAGAATAATGATGTCCCATTAGGGAAGACTAAAGGGTTATAGACTCAGAAATGCAAGAAACCTCATTACAAAGGAGGGGATAGAGGCTGGTCTAATTGCTCTATAAGGGTCCAAGGTTACACTTGATAGGACAACCAGAAACAAGAGGGAAAGGATTTTTTTCCCTTTGAAATAGTTTAACACACTGTGAAGTTGAAGGAACAATATGCTTGAGGAATATAAATACAACAGACAGTAGATCTTATACCATAATGACCATATGGTCATTAACTATAATGTGACTAACTAGAGACAAGAATATGTGTTTATATTATGTACAGCTTCATATAGCAATCTGGAGAAAGAATATGTGAAAGTAACACTTAAACCGGGCAGCTTTCTTGTTCATTCTATGTCATATGTCCTTATGGCAAAGAAAGAAAGACCTCATCAAATTACTTTCAGATTTTCTGAATAACTTTGGTTAAGGACAGAGAATTACTAACACTTGCTTAGCACCTATAAGATAAAATGCTATTACATAAGTACATGAAGTCAAATAAAAACTTCATACAATTGCAATTGTTGTTGTTGCATGTTGCCATTTTCTCTTTAAAATAACTGTTTTACAACAACAGGAATTCAGGTTAAAGTCTTCTTGAATACTATATATTTCAACACTTTTATTATTCTATTACATAAATTTAATGTTAAAGATAATCTTATGTAGGAACTGGCATTTTTTTTCTCTGACCACTATCTATAAGTATTAAATGTTTACAAGACACTGTACTTCCACTTCAAATTGCATGCATTTCAAAAAAGGGAGAAAACGAAAGTATCATGAAATAACAGAAAATAAAAGTATCAAATATTTAAGAATTTAAATATTGCCAAGATGCCTGTTGTTTTGGATTTCAGTTTCTTTTGCTTCTGAAATAAGCCTCAATGATCAGAAAAGAAAAAAAAAAAAAAAAGTGCAATGCCAGGAAAGAATTTTAGTACAACATACAAACTGAATGTCAAAAGGTGTATTTTGCATATTCATGTCAGTTCCTTGATATAACAGAAGAAACTAAAAGGAGGTTTTAATGAACATTTACAACAGTATTTCCAAATTTATTGTTTTATATTTTCTGTATAACATTGTAGTGACTAAGAGTCATTCTTCTTGAAATAGTAAGACTACTAATTTTTTTTTTTCTAATAATTCTGGTGGAGATACCCAAAAATTCATTTAATAGATGCTGATATTAATCACTAATGCTATTAACAATGCACAAAATCAGATCAATCTCTTTCAAGTGTCTGAAGTGCAACACCTCAAGATCAACATATCAAAAAATGTAACCACCTTCAAAGTCCCAAATTTCTTGAATAAAGCCAATACTTGAAATAGAACTATCTATCAGATTTCTTAATCACTGCATACCCATATTAACTTTCCCTAAAAAAATGAAGAACACTATTTTTGAAGAAATGGTAAATTAAAAGTTAAACTTTACAGTTATACATACAGAAGAATTGGAAAATATTTCTCTGAAATAAGGAATACAAAGCCAAAGTATTGCATCCTTTGTCAAAGAAGAGGACGACAAAGAGAAAGAACTGGACCAACCATCACCAGACTCCTAAGGGAAACTACTAGAAGAAACGCTAGAAGGGATGGAGAAAAGAGGAAAAAATATCTAAAAACGTGAGCTTCACAGTCTTGCTGCTTTAATCAAAGGTATGATACAGTGAGTCTAACCATTTTTCTTTAATATAACAGATTTTCTAGATAGCTACCTGGGACTGTGCTGTGAATCTTTTCCACAATTGAAATACAGGGCCAAGATATGGAAAATAAAACTAAAATTCGAAGCATTGATAGACATGGAAATACTGCTCTCTGAGAACAGGTGTGATCAGGGATGTGCATTAAGAAACATGATATTCTTTTAACATGTTCTTATCTGTTTAGTGATCAGACTACAGGTCTGTGGAGAGAAGGGGCTGGGGCTGGGCTTCACAGCTGCACATAGGTAGTCTGAAGGCAATCTTTGCTAAGAAGGCAGTTAAATTTTCCTACCAAGACAGAAAAGACTGTGTAGTAAAGTACACTGTAATTTGATTGCCTGGGGCTGCTGCAAAACTCAATTTGAAAGATGGCATCTGTAATATTCTTCTCACAACTGAAAACTTTGCTGTTGCTGCTGCTGTCAAGCTTAGGCATTTAATTTTTAATTCCATCCTCAAATTCCACAGTAAATTTAGACACATCTGTATTAAAAATATTCACAATTGTAATGTGTTAAACATTTTCTAAAAGTTTAGGAGTAACAACACTCATTTTTTTGAGAAAAAAATTTTAAGCCCAGCCAGTCAAGGGAAGCAAAAGGTTTTCCATTTTATGATCCTAGAACATGTTTACAAAAGACTAAAACAAACAGAAACAAACATGATTTGTAATATTAGTGAATATGAAACTGTGATAGAAGATATAATGTAAAGAAATGACTGATAAGTGGATGTGACACATACACATTAACTGATAACAGAAGTACAGGAATGAGAAAAAGCAAAGATTTTTTCTTTTTTAAACAATCTCCTATTACCAGAGCTGGTATGATGTGGTACCACCATGGGAAGAGGGTGGGAACAGTCAAGTTTTTGAATTTAAGAAGTTTTGTGTTGGAGTCACAAGACAAGCCAAAAAAAAAAAAAAAACCAGAGAAGTTCAGCAAGAAATGCCTTGAACTTTTCTGTAACGCTCAGATCAATGTCTGCCAAGATACAGCACTGAAGACAGTGGGCAGAAATCTTAATGTTTTTTATCAGTTGATAAAACTGAGAAACATTGTTGAAGCTGAGCCAGAGGCTGACGGAGTAAAAGATATAGGGCTTTTTTAGGAGAGGAAAAATGGCAAATTCTTGATTCACTATGTATCAACAGGAACTTTATCAGTATTTCAAGTTAACTCATGCCTTTTAAGAGATCTATTGTACCTTGAAATTATACAAATACTTAGAGGAATGCTGTAGAATGTATATCAATAAAAAACAATTATAACTCCCATGTATCATGCAATGGCAAGTTTTAGAACTATTTAGTGGTATTTAAAAGCTTAGCTACAAAAAATAAAAAATAAAAATAAATAAAAACCCTCAAGGGCTGTATTACTGAATTGGCTAGCAAGAATATGGATGGCTGATTAATCAGGTAACAGAAATCATAGCTCACAAAGTTAAGAAGTTTTAGTTCCAAAAGGAGCTCTGTGAAGATCAAGCAACTAGCTTTTAATTCTTCATAGAAAATGGCAAGCAGCTATTCCACTTTCAACAGAGGTTGAACAGTGTGGGTTACAACTGACTGTAAGTTTGCACTTAACATAAAAATGACACTATACGCGCACATTTAAGAAAGCTTTGAACCACCACGTCATTTGCCTTGCAGAGCAAGTTGTTTCTATTACTCTATACTACAGCAGGCATGAGATTTGGATTTCTGCAGTGACGGTGTTCTACACTAGCTTATACATGTGTATACATCCATGCATTCTGCAGAATCAAACATAGGCGTAGGTATACAGATACATGGCCCTACATCCCAATTTATCAAACTAGTGCAAGTTTCTCTTTTGTCCTGAGGCCTTTTTTCTTTTATTAACACCTTTCCAATTATTTTTTTTTTTCAAAATGTTTGGCTTTTTAGAGCAGAAAGGAATCAAAACATTCTCTTTCTGATCAGAAGTCATTCCATGCATATTTGTTCTTTGAATCCTGGGAATACATACAAATAAGAGGAGATGAAGGGTTAAAATGACAGAGTCTTTGTTAAGCCAAAAAAATCATCCTGGTAAAAAAAATGAATTGTATATCCAACATATTCTTCCTGCTAATAACTTTTTTCCTGAGTAGTTTGTCATAAAAGGCTGAACAACAAGGTAACGGAAAGATATTCTACTGCAGTGGAACCTCAACAAAGACAGCAATACTGATTTGTATTTTATACCTATATTTTGTGATCCTAAAGCCAGAACGTTTCTACAGTTTTCCTTACCATCTTGCCTAAATATAAAGGGCTTTGTCAACTTATTTCCCAAAAGTTTTAATACAGACTGCATGGACACATGAAAAAGTGTACATATCAAACAACGTATTGAAAGAGCATGGCTGGAGCCACATACTGAACGAGGAAAAGGTTCTCTACAACAGGATTTTAAAGTTGGTGCTTAGCTGTACTTAAGAGTTTAGTTGCTTTATTCCTGATACAGCGATCAGTTCACAACAAAAAAAGCACACTTTTACTTTACTCCAAGGAAACACATAATGACACTGTAGTGAGTTAACCTTGCCTAAGGGCTTAACACCCACCTAGTCACTTGCTCACTCCCCTCAGTGACAGGGGGAAAAATAGAATGAAAATGCCCATGGAGTTACATAAAGAAATAGAGATTGGCTACCATTCACAGTCACGGCCAAAACAGACTTGACTTGATGAAATTTAATTTAATTTATCACCACTTAAAATAGATCTGGGTAGTAAGAAATAAAGACAAATTGAAACAAGACTTTCTCCCCCTGTCACATCACAGGCTCCACTGCACTCCTTCACTCTTGACTCCTCCATCTCCCACTGAACAGTGCAGAAGGGAAGTTTGTTGGAACTCTTGTTTTCCATAAAAATCTCAGTCACAACCTTTTTGAGCATTGTGTGTGAGATGGTGGATAACGGCCTGCTTTGCTGTTCTCTGCTGCTCCTTCCTCCCCACACGTTTCCCTGCTCCTGAGTGAGGCCTCCACAGGCCACAACTCCTGTGAGGAGAAACTGCTCCAGTGTCAGATCCCCGCCATGGGCTGCAGCGTGGATATCTACCATAGTGGTCCCCTCTGTGGGATGCAGGCAAATACCACCCTAGTGCCTGCAGCACCTGTTCCTGCTCTTTCTCCGACCTTGGTGTTCACAGAGCTCTTTCTCACCTTTTTTTTCTTCACTCGTCACTGCCTGTGCAGCGTTTTGCCTTTTCTTAAATCCACTTCCCCCGAGGCGCCAGCCAAAGCTGCAGGGCCCGGCCATGCCCTGTGGTGGGGCCGCTGGACCCGGCCATGTCCAGCACGGGGCAGCCCCGGCCGCGCCTCAGAGGAGGCCCCAGCAGACACCACCAGTGCCTGGGCACCTGCACCCGGTACGGACATGCAAAAAGAAAGTCAATCATAGTAGAATATGGTGGTAAAAATACTCTGAGTTAGCTATTTAATGAAAAGGAAAGGAAAACTAGGTAATCTGGACAGTTTCAGCAACAGTGTTTCTCTTAAATAGCCCTATGAAGTAGAGCCCATATTTCAAAAACTATGAGATCCACTGCTTCTTCATGGACATCAAACATTAAACTTTAAGTGCTCTAATACAAATATTCTAAAATATAGCTTTTCCCAAAAATAACATGCACTACAAGATGTTCAGGCAGAACAAGCCATACAGTTTTTAAAGGGAACAATATGAGATGCTAAGCATAAGAAATACATGAGTTTTCCAAGGCAGTAAATCGATGGTCTACTCCTGCAGACTACTTATACCACAGAAGCATGCTCCTATTTGCTTCCTTCCTACAGAAACCTATTTCAAGTTTTCCATATTCCAAATTTCCATACTCATACCACAATCAAACAGAGAATTTATATGGGGAAGAGACTGAACACACTCACAAACATAATGACTTAGGTTTATTTCGTAAGTCAATTTAAGTCACAGAATTGTTTACAGATTTTTTCAGTAGCTTCAGTTTGCAAATGTTACCTGGTGCTTAAATTTAGTGGCAAGTTATCTCGAAAGAAGCAGACCAGCATTATGCAGAGTTTAAAAAATGTTGAAAGTATGCACTTCAAAAGTACATCATTACTATTCTTCACAGAAAGAAAATTAAAAAAGTGCTATATCATATTTTAAAAATAAAGATTTTGAAAAATAAAATCTGTTTCATTTATAAAATCATAATAACTGTTTATATTCCTCCCATTTTTCTTCTAGGGAACAATGGTCATTCTAGTAAACACAACAAAATAGCTGATAAATATTCATTTTAAGAAACCTACAAAGAATTTAGCTTTCAAATATTTCATTTAATTAAGAATCCCTTATTCAGTATTTAATAAGGTAAAACTTTCTACTCCCAACAGCTATTTTAACAAGTCTTTGGCAGATAACACAAGAACCATTCAAACAAGCTTCCAGAATTATAAACAGCATCAACAGATATTAAAATTATTATCTGGACCCTTGAGCAAAAATGTTTGGCTTTACCAGCCTTACTTAGACACAAATACACAAGACAATACACTATCCTACCTTATGCTTTCGTCCAGTCCTTACATCGTTGCTTTCCAGAGTTTCCGTAGTATACAAATTATGCTCTGCTAGGCTAAGACTTGTTTTTTTCAATTTTTCCTGTAAAAGCTCAATTTCAGATTTCTGCATGGTGATAAGACACTCTAGCTCACTTAAGGAAGGCTGTTGAAATACCTAGAAAGTGATAGAACAGGTTGGTTATATTAGTAACAATAAAATCAGAGGCATAACAAATAAATAAAACTGCCCAGAGAAACATATTACCGATACCACAGGGAATGTGAGACCTGTAAATAACTCTGCCTTTGAAGATGCGTTATGAATTCAAAATCAAAACTTGATTCCTAAGTGTTAACTAAACATTTTCAAAACAACAATATCATATTTTCCAAATTCAAATTTGCACTCTTAAAAAGTTGCTTTATATGGACATTTCTTCTGCAGCAACTTGTTCTACTATACTATTGTATTTCAAAATCTCAAGACAATGTTAACTCCTAGACTTGTTTTCAGTTAAATGTCCGTTTGATAGGTATAACTGGCCCTATCAAATAGATAAAAAATAATTCTGTCAGCATATTCTGTCAGTACGGATTTTTTTAATTAGAAACTGCCTCAGAAAGATACCTTTTTAACATAAATCTACATAACCTGTATCCATGATGCTCATACACTTAGCACGTGTGTTGTGGTCAAACTGAAAACTTACAGAAAAGATCAATATCAATCCTAGATCACAGTGTTATTCAAGACAGATATGTAATTTCATGAAGCTATTAAATTCCAGCACCCTTCCCTGTCATCAATCAGTTCATACTAATTCCTTGGCATGATGCAATACTGCCATACACTGCTCACCTTCAGCATGAGGTGAAGCCTTTTCAGACCAACAGGTATTTTCATAGGTATCAGATATCTTTAAAGCATAACCCCAATGTCCAATAGAGGACTCTATGTGTGTACAAATGGCTAAAAGTGTTTGAGTTACCACGCTTGATAAATTATTTATTGTCAGCTGAGTTTTCATTACTGCCTGTGATCACACCCCACTCCCTCACAACCAGAAGGCAATACGTTGTTAGTTTTGCACAGACAATATTAATCTATCTGTTGTAGTCTATGGCAATCACAAAGGGAAATGTATTAGCTCAAAACTCCTTCACAGTGCTTTAAGGCTGGCGACAGACATTCACCTTGCAAACAGCTGTGCCAGACAAAGATAATATAATTCCCAGATGGTCAACACAACCAGGCAGTTGGAGGTTAGCACCCCAACACTTCTGCTGAAAAGGATAATGTAAAGCCCCTCCCTACTTTATTATAGGAATAGAAGGGCATATGATTTTAAAAAGTCAATGCAACTGTCTTGAGCCGACCCAGCTGACCTTGTATTGCACTGACTAGGGCAAACTCATGAAAACTCTATTGCCAGCAGTGCTCTCATCAAAGACAATCAGCTATGAAACAGTAAAATCTTCAATCAACAAAGCTCAATCCAGAAGAAAACTTCCTCGAGACTGACTAGAAGTTTTATTTTACACATACTTTCCCTGAGTAGACAGGTTCTGACAACCTGACTTGGTGGCAATGTTTTGAACATATCCTGAAGACAAATACTCATTTCAGCTGAGAAGAAAATATTAGGTGCAATTATCATCTTTTCCTACTCTTTCAAATACTGGAATGCACAACCAGCTGTTACTAACATAAACCAGGTGGGTATGATGAAAAGATCAGAAAAGGCAGTGTAAAAAAGGTTAAGCAAACCAAATGATTTCAAAATTCAGGCCAATTGAAGAAGAAATAGCAAGGTCCAAAGTTGATTAAAATCACACTGCTAGCAAACAAACACTCTAGTAAGCTTAGCATTTGACAGAAACAGAGTAACAGACATAGTTATTTGACTTCCTGCTATGCAGAATATGAAACTTTTCATAAACATAACTTTTCATAAACTCACAGTTTCCACAAATAAACCCAAATTAGAATTACCAAGCACTTTTGTCAACAAAAGTGTAACCCTTTAAACAGCAAAAAAGCACAGGAATGTTGTCAAAGAATAAAAGTTGTCCATGCTTTGATGACTGTTCCTTAAATAATTTCTGTTACTCATTTTGCATAATTTAGGCCATATGTAGTTCCAAACAGATGTAATTTCCAGCAATGATCAGCCTAAGACCAGTCTATATCAAAAATTTGAACCAAAAATTTGGTACTGTGTAAAATGGATGGGAAAAAGAAACAACCTAAAGGACAGAAATAGTGCCAACTGGTATGGGAAATTTCTTTATATTTCAGTTATATGCTTTTTTCTTAACTGACCTTTGTTCTTTCTTATTTAGAAAGACATACACCTACTAATATGTCCAATTTTATTGATTTCTCAGCCAAAAGTAAAAAAAAAAAGTAAAAATCTAAATGCAATGCAAGCTGTATTTACATTATAACTAAATAACTATGTATTTACATAATAACTAAAGATGAAATCTACAGTTTCAGTCTGCTATAGGCATTTTAATTCATATTGTCCAGGACTACATTTTTAAGAGCCTAGAACTGTTAAATGTTGCTGATTTTTGAGCTACAATAATTACACAATTTAACTAATGATTAACTTCATACTGTTTCATTTATCTTTAGTTTCCTCTTTCAAAAATGAAATGCACTGTTTTGTGAAATGTAAATCCATATACGAATCACAGAATAGATCAAATCCTTGCTCCTACATGTCAATCAAGTTCTGCAACTGACTTTAATAGGACCAGTCGAGGAACAGGGTTCCTGCTTGCTTTTGTTTAGTTTTGTTTTCCCCTATCCACTTCTTCTCCTAGAATATAGCTCTAGAAATTACCACACAGTGATACTTATGTAAAGTTGAAATACTGTAAAGGCACAGTTTCTAGTAAAGGTCTTACAACAGTCTTTGCGCACATGCTACATGTACATCTTGGAAAGCTAAAACCAACAAAACCAGATTTTAACTTATATTTCCAATAAGCCTGTGGTTTTACTCTCAAAATGTTCAGCAGATCACTTTTACCAACACAGAAATTACTATACGGTTTGTGTCTACATACCTGAAACCCTGCTTAATTTTTTGTATGTACATGAGGTTTCTTTAGTTTCAGGAATTTGAAGAACTCAGACCGTAACTAAAGAGGTCT